>NC_086351.1:782500-807500 GCF_036324505.1 Eleginops maclovinus
AAAAGCCAGACTTATTGAGTTCTGTATTCCTGCTCCTGGGGGGATGAACCCTCGTTTGAGAGTGTACTTTTGAGGACTCGTCGACAAACAAATCCACACCGTGTGTATCCCTCCAGACCTACAGCTCGGTTCTTATGGGAATGTCTTTTCGGCTTCAGGAATATCCGAACCACACCATCCAGAGGTGCCGCCCCCTCTTTATCTGTCAGATGACCTTTCATTAGCGCCCCCCGGAGGGCAAACATGTCATTTAATTGTTTTATTACCCAAGATATCTCATAATCTAATTAACACTCGGCCATGAGAGATCGTTCCTGCTTCCAAGAAGATAACGCCCCTTGACCTTTCTTGCTCTCCTACCCCGAGGTTAGTTTGACCCGAAACCAGAGAGTGCATCTCCCGGCAAATTTACATTTCAGCAACATGCAGCGTGTGACATGGTGTGTATCGGCAAAGAAATGCAAATGCCGGAGGGAGTGGATGTGCATTTCCAGATCCAAAGGCTTTATTGTCCTACGCACAGCTTCAGTGTAGATATGGCAATGAGAATCTCGAGCCCCTCTAACATAAATAAAACAATAAATGCCCTCTCTGACCTCAAAAAGTGTGTGTGTGTGTGTGTGTGTGTGTGTGTGTGTGTGTGTGTGTGTGTGTGTGTGTGTGTGTGTGTGTGTGTGTGTGTGTGTGTGTGTGTGTGTGTGTGTGTGTGTGTGCAGTGACACTCTAACACCCAATTTGTCTGCATGAAGCTCAAAGATCAGAGGGAGAGACGCAGCTTTAACAGAAAACATGAAGAAGAAACTCAGGGCTAATCAGGAGAACAGGAAGCGTCGCCGTGGCTACACTAACGACTTCCTGCTTCACTAATTGGAAAACAAACGAGTGGTGGAAGAAGCACAGACTCTTCTTCTTCCTCTATCCACTCTCCCTTTCAAGTTTCCCTCCTTCACACCATTTTTCCTCCATCTCCCTCCGCCGTTTATCCTCCAAACCCTCCTTCCATTCCTCCGTTTCCCCATCTTTTCAACTCCTTTTTTTGATCCATTTTGACATCTCTCTTTATGCCTCCATCTTTCTGTCATCTCCCTCCATCCATCTACCTTTCTTCCATTTCTCCATCGCTCTCAATCCCTTCCTCCATCCCCCTTCATCAGTGTATCCTTCTTCCATCCCACCATCTCCTCTTTCTTTCAAGTTTTCCAGCCTTTTTCAACCACTCTGTCCCATTGTGTTATCTTTAACCCCGTCCTTCCTCCATCCTTAGAGCTTTCCTGCTCTCTTCGTTCCTTAATTCAATCCTCCACCCGTTTCATTCTCCCTCATCCATCTTTACATTTCTCCCCACATCCCTCCATCCTCCTCTTCCTCCATGCTAACTGGATTAGCGGCGTGCTAACGAAGCGGAGCAAATAATTAGTCCTGTCACTGATAACATTTCCACGGCTCATTAGACAGCCACAAGCTCCCACTCTATTGTCCTCCCTTCGTCCTCCCCCCTGTCCTCCACATTCCCGTCCTTCCTCCAAAAACACAACTGTTGAAACCAGAGTAGAAAGTACACGACGAGGTGAGTTCATTTAAACATCACTTTAAATCAGCAAGGCGATAAGAAGTGCTTTACAGAACATTAAGAGAATAAAGAAGGAACCACATTTCAATATATTTAAAAACTGTTGGAGATGTTCTCCATGGAATCACGTTGGAGAAGATCAGATATACTGCTGGTTTAATGAGGCAGTAACGAGGATACAAACAAAGGAAACAATGCACTTCTATTTGGTTTGCTGTTATAAATATTAACACTCTCACCCTTATGCATTTCCTCACAGCAATAAACAGGTAGTACAGGGGAGAAAGGGGACAGATACAACTGCAATAAACAAGCAACAGTCAGGCCAAACTACAGAGCGGTGCAGAGATGTCGTATTTCTGTAGTCCTACCCTGAAGGCAGCATCTCCCTGGTTCGATGAGATTTCTCCATCGGATTCCCATTGACGGTCACATGACTTCACCTCACCACCGCTAAGCTAAAGGTGGCTAATGTTGGGCTTGATGTTGCTTAGTCGTCTCATTTAGACTCTTGTTAGCCACCTCGGTTTTGAATCCACCAGTTGGTTATTTACTGATGTGTTTATGTCGGAGAATTGAAATCTCTTCAGCTCGTATTAACCACAGACTTTATTTCAGGCTAAAAACTAAAACCACATTCAGAAAACCATTGACCTCCAGACCAGGGAACAGGAAGTGCTGAAATGCTGTTTTGTGTCAGGATTTGAGACTCATTCCTGCACCACTGTATGATAAGACAGAAATGGTCAGTCTGATTTAGATTTGAGATCTTTCAGATTGAAAGTAAACATCTCTAGAAACGGGCGCTGTTCCTGCAAACTTTTGAGACAGTGTGGAATAAATTTGGACCTCACAGTTACCCCCCCCCCCCACCCCGCACTGACAGTTACTCTTGTTCTCAGTTTTTAACGGATCAAAATGTGAACTCGAGTGAAACAAAGAGGTCTCTCCCTCATCAGGAGACGCTGCATCATTTCATGTGCAAATGAGGCTCTCTAATTACAGACGGCTCGATGAGAGAACAACACACTCCGCTCGAGGATTAATAAACGTCTGTCAGCCTGCACACACACTTGCTGGATGTTTGTTTGTGTGTGTGTATTTTGTTTGTGCATTTGATATATTTTTATATTTGTTTCCCACACACTCACACGGGTTCGTGCCCTCTCCATAATTGCTGTCAATCAAACCCTCCAAACACACAGACAAACACAAAGGCTGCCGCTCGCCTCCTAGGACCCACAACAACCGAAAACACCCGAACACACACACACAGAGCGACACCTCGGCCCTCCCTGAGACAAAAGCCTTTAGAGGAAGGCGCCTGTCAGGTCCGCCGAATGGGCCCTTTGTCGCGCTCTTTAGCCCTCGTTGTCGCGTTTAATTGGCTCCTTCAGCAGTGAGGTGGAGATCTGACTCTGCAGAGAGGTGGAGGGCTTCGTGTTTACTGCACACACACATTATAGTCTATAGTTGCGAGCCTTTGAACCCGGAAATGTTCGGTACCCCAAAGTTTTATGATAGAAATGTGTAGTACGGGTCCCCAGCACATAGAAACTGCCGGATGCTAACATGCATGTGTTGGGCAATTTGCACATTGAACATAAACTGCATTAAGTCTAATTATAAGTACAGTTCATTTACACCGCAATATATTTTATTCACAGAGCTACACTTCAGCGTTCTCAGTTTCTCCTGTTTTATTTTGTATAGGTACGTCTTTGAGTTCAATGATTTATTTTATTGTATTCTATAAACTACTGGCTATTTTGTTCTGTGTTGGAATTCAACAGACACTGGACCGGCTGCCGTACATGTAGAGTTAAAGATTTAAGAAAACATTGGATGGTCTCTTCATTTTTCCCGCAGCTGTACGTCTCATTATTTATGCACTGTTTTCTGATTACTAATCCCAGGCTCACTCACAGCTGCTGTCCGCTCTAACAACAGTTGAACCAGATATAATCTTGTTCATATAATCCTGTTTATCTAACGGATTGATCAACAGCTTTGACACCAGCAGCCGGTAACCAGACTCTGCTCACCTCCATCTGTTTTCAGAGGGAAGTCAGGTCTCTGAATCCTCGTATTCAGACTGAGTTTGCTCTCGTGGGGCTCCACAGGGCTCCTCACTGGGTCCTCTGCCTCATAGATTTAGGACCTCCCTCCCAGGAGAAATCAAGGATACTATTGTCAAAGTGTAGGCTGTGGATTATATTAAAGGAACGTACGTGTGTGTGTGTGTGTGTGTGTGTGTGTGTGTGTGTGTGTGGATATAAACAGTGGTTGTCACTGCCTCAATGTCCTCAACACGCCTCATTGTCTCTCTCACGCTCTTTAACATGGACACACACACACACACACACACACACACACACACACTTTAGAGCATCGTAGCAGCCTAATTGCTCGGCAGGCTGTGTTGCGTAATGATGCAATGTCTCTTTGTTCGTACCCTACACACTCACAATTCCGACTGCAAAAGCATACTATGAATCTGAAGCGCTCCTAGTGGAGTCTCAAGTCCTCCTAATGTAACTTTAAGAGAGAACATCAGTAAATGTGCTTTATCTTGATTCCAGGTTCACACATACAAGAACACAGTGTATATGACATGGAACAAAGTTCAATACATTTAAAAAACAAATCAATAAAAATCTACATAAAAGAATAAGAACAAATAATCCAAAGTATTTACACAAATCAAACATGTCCAGAATATTAGAAACGAACAGCTGGGCCGTTTTAAAAATGTTAAATATTCTAAAATAAATATTTAATGAAGGTCAATATAAAGACCTGGAATGTAAAAGCAGAATCTCACTCAAAGTGTTTTTTATTCAGGAAATGTTGATCTGTGTTTGAGTTTGAGCCCAGAGTGACTTTATGTCAGATTTAGGTGAGAGGGAATCGAACCTTGGCCCTCTGTGATCTCTGCATATTATCCCCGTTGTTCTTTTGCCCCGCTCTGGTTGATTGACACATAGGTGGGCGGAGCTTCAGTTGCCCTCTGACCTATAGCAGCGCTCCGTGTGGATGATTGACAGCTGTCAGAGCAGCGGGCTTTTCTCTCTCTGACTTTCTGCAGATTTTGTTTAAAAAAAACCTCAAATTATGAGAAATGTGAAACTTGTGTTTCCATCAGGTTGTTTCAAGTTGATGTAGAAGAAGGTGTCATCTCAGGTAGTCCTTTAAGCTTTTATACCAAAAACAAGCTTATTTATAAAACACTTCACACGTTAATTCTACCAGGCTGCAACAAAAACAGGAATACGCTTTTTCAATTATAATCCACTAAATCATTTGTGTTTAAATTAAAGTTACCTCCGTTTGTTCATGAGCTGAAACTAATCTGCACACTTAGATTTTAATCCCTGAAACAAAAATAAAGAAAGTCATATTTAAAACAGTTTTGGGATTCAACAACATATAACAAGATAACTCCTGCTGATGTTCAGGTGTATATCAGTATGTAGAGTCTCTACTTTAAAGAGTCCTCTCCTGCTGATGTTCAGGTGTATATCAGTATGTAGTGTCTCTACTTTAAAGAGTCCTCTCCTGATGATGTTCAGGTGTATATCAGTATGTAGTGTCTCTACTTTAAAGAGTCCTCTCCTGCTGATGTTCAGGTGTATATCAGTATGTAGTGTCTCTACTTTAAAGAGTCCTCTCCTGCTGATGTTCAGGTGTATATCAGTATGTAGTGTCTCTACTTTAAAGAGTCCTCTCCTGCTGATGTTCAGGTGTATATCAGTATGTAGAGTCTCTACTTTAAAGAGTCCTCTCCTGCTGATGTTCAGGTGTATATCAGTATGTAGAGTCTCTACTTTAAAGAGTCCTCTCCTGCTGATGTTCAGGTGTATATCAGTATGTAGTGTCTCTACTTTAAAGAGTCCTCTCCTGCTGATGTTCAGGTGTATATCAGTATGTAGAGTCTCTACTTTAAAGAGTCCTCTCCTGCTGATGTTTAGGTGTATATCAGTATGTAGAGTCTCTACTTTAAAGAGTTCTCTCCTGCTGATGTTCAGGTGTATATCAGTATGTAGTGTCTCTACTTTAAAGAGTCCTCTCCTGCTGATGTTCAGGTGTATATCAGTATGTAGAGTCTCTACTTTAAAGAGTCCTCTCCTGCTGATGTTCAGGTGTATATCAGTATAAGTGTCTCTACCTTAAAGAGTCCTCTCCTGCTGATGTTCAGGTGTATATCAGTATGTAGAGTCTCTACTTTAAAGAGTCCTCTCCTGCTGATGTTCAGGTGTATATCAGTATGTAGAGTCTCTACTTTAAAGAGTCCTCTCCTGCTGATGTTCAGGTGTATATCAGTATGTAGAGTCTCTACTTTAAAGAGTCCTCTCCTGCTGATGTTCAGGTGTATATCAGTATGTAGAGTCTCTACTTTAAAGAGTCCTCTCCTGCTGATGTTCAGGTGTATATCAGTCTGTAGAGTCTCTACTTTAAAGAGTCCTCTCCTGCTGATGTTCAGGTGTATATCAGTATGTAGAGTCTCTACTTTAAAGAGTCCAGTGTTTAATAAAAAGATGAAATGCATCAAACGTCTGGTCATCCCAAACTTAATTGGCTTTATCATGACGCTAAATGAGCGATCCTTCATCAGTGTCCTCTGCAGCTTTCCTGCAAAACTGAGGGGTAAATTTAACCCCCTCTACTTCCTGTTATCATTTATTTCAGTGTTTCGCAATCAACATGAAAAAAATGTTAGCTTCTGTTCATCTCTCTGATATACCTGAGCTCTCCATGGCTCCCATTTTAATTACGTTTCCCTGACAACGCTAATGTTTCACTTTGTTCTGACTCACACACACACACACACACACACACACACACACACACACACACACACACACACACACACACACACACACACACACACACCACACACACACACACACACACACACACACACACACACACACACACACACACACACACACACTGGCAGTATAATTAAATCCATTAAAAGCCTTGTAGTCATGGATCAATCCTCACCTGAGCGGCTGCTGACTAATTGTTCATTAACATGGGGGATGGGGGTTAACGAGGGGGGTAACGGACAGATCAAAGCAGTGTAATTAGCAGACGGGGAGACGGGAATGGATTAATGACAGACAAAGGATGCTGGGATTTTTTCTCATTTGATAAGAAGAGAGACAGATTGGTGGAGAGGGTTTCTAAAGGACCAATGAGGGATTGAGACTACATTTCCCATCAGCCCCTCCCCCTCACTTTGGAAGGGATAGTTTGAGGAGGGAAACAAGAGGGAAGGAAAGGAGAAGGAGTTAAGAAGAAATGGAGTAAAGGAGAGGAAGTGGTACAAAGTTAAGGCAAGGAAACGAGATGAAGGAAAGGAGAGGTGGAGAAAGTAGAGGAACAGAAAGGAAAGGAAAGGAGATGATATGAAAGGAGAGGATGGTAAAAAGATGAAGTATTGTAGATGACGTGAGACAAAAGAAAGGAGAGGAAAAGAGAGAAAGAAAAGGAAACAGGAGAGAGGAGGGAAATATTGAAGATGAGACTGAGGAGAAATATCGTGAATATCGTGTGTGTGTGTGTGTGTGTGTGTGTGTGTGTGTGTGTGTGTGTGTGTGTGTGTGTGTGTGTGCACCCTGCAGGGTTGCTGCAACTTTTAGCCCCGATGTCCATCCGGCCTCGATTACAGCAGAGCCCGGCAGGCTTGCATCACACACACACACACACACACACACACACACACACACACACACACACACACACACACACACACACACACACACACACACACACACACACACACAGCCTGCAGCCTCTTCCTGTGTGTGGTGTGCCTGGCGGTGCTCCTCTCTGATCGGAGGAGGTTTAATAACGTTCAGTGTTTCACCTCCTCCTTTTATTGTCTCCGTGTCACCTCGTCTTCTTCCTTCCTTCCTCCTTTCTTTCCTTCCTTCCTTCCTTCCTTCCTTCCTTCCTTCCTTCCTTCCTTCCTTCCTTCCTTCCTTCCTTCCTTCCTTCCTTCCTTCCTTCCCTCAGCAAACACTGATCCGTCTCGATGTTGAGCTGAAGTGAAAACCTTGAAAATGACCAAAGTTGGAGATGTTAGTTTTTCCACATGACACACAGTGCTCTCATTACGTCTCACTGGATCTCTCTCCGGACTCACATCAAAGAGACGTGTGTGTGTGTGTGTGTGTGTGTGTGTGTGTTTGTGTGTGTGTGTACTGTTGCGCTCACATCATGCACATAGGGACGTACAGTATGCAGGAAGGCTCCACACATCCAGCATTCAAAATCTCACTTCATATCTCCACATTTTCACTGCGTTAGTTTTTTGAACACACTACCGTCTGAAAAAAGAACCTTATATTTATCTTCTCTCTGATGAGTGGAAGAATGAAAGGTAGAAGGAAGCAAGGAAGGAAAGACAGAATAAAAGGAAGGAGGGAAAGAGGTTTTAAAGAAACTGTGTACAGGTTTTGAGATAAGAGGAGGGGGAGGTCAGAAGGAGACACAAATAGAAGGAGATCTTTAAGGAGACAAGGAGACAGGAAGCATGTGAGGTGACAAGGAGACAGGAAGCATGTGAGGTGACAAGGAGACAAGAAGCATGTGAGGTGACAAGGAGACAAGAAGCATACGAGGTGACAAGGAGACAAGAAGCATGTGCCTCAGAGTGTGTGTGTGTGCAGCCTCAGAGTGCGTGTGTGTGCAGCCTCAGAGTGTGTGTGTGCAGCCTCAGTGTGTGTGTGATGTTTGACGAAGGTCTGATCACACACACTCTGAGAGAGGAGAGGTAAAGATGTCCTGGTTTCCTCTGCAGCGTGTTTGAACCTCAGATATTTCCTCAGATTGCGACACTCTTCAGCTCGGGGCGGCGCTGCCGTTCTGCTAGCAGTCAGCTCCAATGGGTTTATCGTGATCCCAGGCTGCAGGGGAGCAGCGGGCCACACCGGGACAAATAGCTTTGGTCGCGCTGATTTCAGCTGCACTCCTCCGTTAGAAAAGACCAAAGTGAGGCGGCTTTGGAAGAATGGACCAAATTTGGCAAGTGTGTGTGTGTGTGTGTGTGTGTGTGTGTGTGTGTTGTCGGTTGGTTGAGTGTGTTCTTGGGTGTCTGAAAAGCCGAGTGTTTATCCCACACAATGGAGCAAATCTGAGCCTTTGATCATCGGGAGCGAGTCACGAATCTGCAGGGGACTCTGTGTGTGTGTGTGTGTGTGTGTGTGTGTGTGTGTGTGTGTGTGTGTGTGTGTGTGTGTGTGTGTGTGTGTGTGTGTGTGTGTGTGTGTGTGTGTGTGTGTGTGTGTGTGTGTGTGTGTGTGTGTGTGTGTGTGTGTGTGTGTGTGTGTGTGTGTGTGTGTGTGTGTGTGTGTTTACATATATTATCACGCGTGGATTATAAGTTTGACACGGAGATCAAGCCGATACCTCCATATTTTCCGACTTTTTCTGACGTTTTTATTTTGTTTCTTTAACGATTAATAGAAGTAAACAGCGGTCGGGGTGGAGTTACAGCTTCTGCAACAATAACATTTAAAGGGCTCGTTTTTGGAGCTCAGTGCTTTGGGTTCGGGTTAGAGAAGGGAAAACCTTTTGCAATGAATACAAGTATTTAAAGATTCTGCTGCGGTCACACACGAGAGATTTCAAAAGGGAAATACACACCGCACGAACGTCTGACCAGTGCACGCACACACACACACACACTCACACACCCACACACACACACCCACACACACACACACACACACACACACACACACACACACACACACACACACACACACATACACACTCATTATAGTGGGCCCAGTGCAGCTTTCTGCCTTTGTTGATTATTCTCACTCCAAATGATGGCGAGCGATAACAGAAGCATGGGTTGGAGTCACAGAGGAAATCCCATCATCAGTCGAAAGCTCAAACACACACACACACACACACACACACACACACACACACACACACACACACACACACACACACACACAGTTTGTCACAGAGAGAGCCGAGCACACACACCATATAAAATCACACTGAACACACACACTGTTACGCAGATGTTCGGCCGGTGGCTCCACAGCTGATCTCCGACAAGTCCCTGCAGTGACACAGAGAGATGTCAATCACTGAGAAGCTTTTTAAAACAGAACAGAACAGAACATAAATGTTGATAAATAAGAGGAAAATCTTCAAAATGTAGAAAAACTATGAACTGTTTTTACACCAAAAATGACAAAAGAGATGCTGCCAATTAAATCACTGTCAACCCACTAATTGTTTTAGGTATTGAGGTGTAATTTAAGATACTTTAATGTACATACAATCTTACTTTGTGAAGTAATTAGTCCTGTCTGCTGTAGTTTGGTTAAGTACAGTATTCCCCTTGAGCAGTAGAAGTATAAAGTGGCACAGAAGGCAAATACTCGAGTACAAGTACCTCTAATGTGTTCAGTACTTGAGTGTACTTAGTTACAGTCCACCACTGGATGTGCCCTCAAGCTTTGAAAGCAGACAAACACACACACACACACACACACACACACACACACACACACACACACACACGTAAGACTCCCACAGTCGTCAGTGTTGGAGTTCCTCCATCAATAATGAACGAGGCGCCGCATTAAACTTTCACCGCTTTATTTTTAAAGGCAGACAAAAGTCCTCAGATATTCATAATTCAGACGACAGCCGCTGTTTCTCACATCATACGGGATTCACTGTCTTCAGACAAGAGACGCTTCCACACACACAGCGAACATCTCGAGACGCCTCAAACAAATCGACCGGAGACTCAGTGAAGGTCTCTGAGAACATCCTCACTACCACCGCACTCAAGCCTTTCTAAATCTCCCCCAAGACCTCAGTTCCAACCATCCCTGAGACCGGGTCAGCATCAGCTCAAAAGAACCTCTAAAGACATCCCAAGAACGTAAATCTGTCCTGGAAATCCGACCACTGCCTCGAAAAACACGTATCCTCGCCTCTGGAAAACTCTCAGCAAACCCCAACAACCAAATCCAAACCTATAGATGCTTTACACATTTTATTCCAGCAGCATTTTAGCACCACCTGACCCTCTTAAAATAATTTCCAAAGCCAACCAATCCTCCCGAGACCTCAACGGAGCATTAACACACAAAAACATTGGCATTATGTACTGGAGATTCCACCTAAGACCCTACCAATACCCATACCCTACGAATGTAATATCTAGAAATGTTTAGCTCTAGGGTTGGTCCCGTATTTTAATTTACTTTAATTAAAGAAAGGTTTAAACGTCACCACCGCTAAGCTAAAGGCGGCTAATGTTGGGCTATAAAGGAACTACAGCACGGTCACATGACTTCACGTCTCCACCGCTAAGCTAAAGGAGGCTAATGTTGGGCTATAGAGGAACTACAGCACGGTCACATGACTTCACCACCGCTAAGCTAAAGGCGGCTAATGTTGGGCTATAAAGGAACTACAGCACGGTCACATGACTTCACGTCTTCACCGCTAAGCTAAAGGAGGCTAATGTTGGGCTATAAAGGAACTACAGCACGGTCACATGACTTCACGTCACCACCGCTAAGCTAAAGGAGGCTAATGTTGGGCTATAAAGGAACTACAGCACGGTCACATGACTTCACGTCTCCACCGCTAAGCTAAAGGAGGCTAATGTTGGGCTATAGAGGAACTACAGCACGGTCACATGACTTCACCTCACCACCGCTAAGCTAAAGGAGGTGAAGTTTTAAGTGACTCAACAGGCTGAGGGTAGAAGTAAAACCAACTCTAGGCTCCATGGCTCTTTAAGCTGTAAAACAATGGCTCCTTTAAATCACCTCAGGCTCTGTATTATATTATCATTATTCATCATCCTTTTCCCATTCTTTGTCTTTGTTTCCTTCCCTGCTTCCTCTCTCCTTTTCTCTCTTGGTGATTTTAACACATTTGCACGATGAAAGGCTCCATTTTCCCGTCCCGTTTCTCCTTCTCTTCATCCTCTTTCACCCTTCCTTTCATGTCGTCTTTTTTCATCTGCTGGTGTAACTCTTGCAGAACCAATCTGACCGTCTCTCTCACACACACACACACACACACACACACACACACACACACACACACACACACACACACACACACACACATCAAATACTTTCCTGTGATTGCTGAAACTCTCCTTGTTATTTTTTGAGTCCGTACTGCCGAGCGCCACCCGTCTGCTCCTCCAGGCGGATTAAATCTAGCTATCATTGAATCCTGTTCGACCTGTCCGGTTGACCCACTTCCCATGATGCCTTCCTCCGTCAGGCCCGTCCAAAGGGACATCAGGTAGAGAGAATTCATTCGACAGTCTTTTCTGCCAGACATTTATTGATTTGTTTAGTCGCTGGTCCATATTTTCCTTGTCTTTTTATACTTCTTTTCCCCTGAATATACTTCCCCGTCTTCCCCCTCGCCCTCCTCTCTTCCCTCCAGTGTCATTGATCCCCTGCAGCCGTGTCAATAATCATCCGGCCTGTGAATCTGTCAGGATATATTGAACTGAGGGGGCCCCATGAGGCTCCTGAACGTAGCGCCGGGGGCCTCCTCAGGGCTTCTGTATTCCCCTCCGTGGGAAATGGGGATCCTTGCTGCCAAACGGAGCGAAGCAGTGCTTAGTTTCAGCCCGAACCGCGACGGCTGGTGAAACGATGTCATCAGCTCTGTGGACACAGCGGCCATATTTAATTTATGCCGCTTTAAAGTCGTTTTTCTGATCTCCAGTTTGTGTCTCTGCAGCAGCGAGGCTTCAGTTCTGATGCATTCTCACACTTTCACACTCAACACACAAACTAAGAACAAGATTTCACACTTAACATTATTTGTACATTCATACAGTTGCATTTCATTTTAATTTACTTATTATATTTAAAACAACACATTGTTATAACATGTGCAGACTATACAGTGCATTGTTGGTAAATATTATATAAAAAAAGGACATTTTTTTGTAAAGTCATTTTATTCATTTTTATGTTATTAATTATCAAGTAGTTTTTTTGGGCCCAATCTTTTAAGTTTAGCTTAAGTCGTTCATCTTTTACTGTCCGAGTTTGCAACTAACGTTGGGCTATAAAGGAACTACAGCACGGTCACATGACTTCAAGTCACCACCGCTAAGCTAAAGGAGGCTAATGTTGGGCTATAAAGGAACTACAGCACGGTCACATGACTTCACGTCTCCACCGCTAAGCTAAAGGAGGCTAATGTTGGGTTATAAAGGAACTACAGCACGGTCACATGACTTCCTGTCACCACCGCTAAGCTAAAGGAGGCTAATGTTGGGCTATAAAGGAACTACAGCACGGTCACATGACTTCATGTCTCCACCGCTAAGCTAAAGGAGGCTAATGTTGGGCTATAAAGGAACTACAGCACGGTCACATGACTTCCTGTCACCACCGCTAAGCTAAAGGAGGCTAATGTTGGGCTATAAAGGAACTACAGCACGGTCACATGACTTCCTGTCACCACCGCTAAGCTAAAGGAGGCTAATGTTGGGCTATAGAGGAACTACAGCACGGTCACATGACTTCAGTCTCCACCGCTAAGCTAAAGGAGGCTAATGTTGGGCTATAAAGGAACTACAGCACAGTCACATGACTTCACGGTCACCACCGCTAAGCTAAAGGAGGCTAATGTTGGGCGTGATGACGTTTAGTCGTCTCATTTAGACTCTGGTTAGCAACCCGCATTTTTAAACTCACCAGTGAGGTATTTACGTATTTTATAATAGAATAACAATCTCTTCAGCTTGTGTTCAGTTTGTCTCCTCACCTCTGGATAAAGATGACTTTTGCTTCTTTACTGTTCCATGTCTCCTTCCTCCACCTTCTTCTCTCCGACCACACCATCAAACCCTAATTGAGTTTTCATGTTGCTGTTCGCTCCCACACACTTCTGAGGGTCCATCGTCCACGTCTCCACCAGGACTGATAGAGGACATTAGTGGTCAGGAAGACACACACACACACACACACACACACACACACACACACACACACACACACACACACACACACACACACACACACACACACACACACACACACACACACACACAGAGTTGTTTTTCATTCTGCAGTAATAAATGTCAGAAAATTGCTTCCTCTGAGCTTCTGTCCTGGTTGATATATTTTGTCTTTTTTCCTGCGCTCTCCTTCTCTAAAGTCACGATAAATAATACTCTAGAAGTCCAAAGCTGAAGAACAACAATAAGAAGAACTGCAGGGAGTTGACAAATTACATAACATCCACACTCTAAATGTCAGCCAGATGACTTTAGACAAAGACTGGGTTTTATCACTTATGATGTCAAAGTAAAAGACAGCCATTGCAGCATCTGCAACTCCGCACAAAGTCCTGGAAAATATTCTGTGTAATGCTGTGAGGAGCCAGTGTTTACTTTCAGAGCAATGGGCCTGTGTTTTCGGGGGGGGCTGTCAGAAAAATAGGGTTGGTTTTTCACTCTATAATGCAGTTATTGTAAAACACTATTTATTTCTCATACTGTACTTAGTCAAATATCTGAGGACTTTTTCAACCACCGTGTGTGTGTGTGTGTGTGTGTGTGTGTGTGTGTGTGTGCAGATATATGCATTGATTTATGCATTGATTATTCCCATCATTATCTGCCTTGTTATCTTGGCTTTAAACTCGTCTCGCTCTTTCATCCCTCTCCTCATCAGCACTGAAAAATGGGGCTTAATTAACTGTGTGCCTGCAGGACTTTGGCTGTGTGTGTGTGTGTGTGTGTGTGTGTGTGTGTGTGTGTGTGTGTGTGTGTGTGTGTGTGTGTGTGTGTGTGTGTGTGTGTGTGTGTGTGTGTGTGTGTGTGTGTGTGTGTGGAGGTAAAGTAGGCCAGTCTATAAGGTGGTTAATTAGGATGCAGCAGGACGCCTATGTCCGCTGGCTCCCAGGGACCAGATGGAGAGCCGGGTCCATAAAACAGAGGAGCGTTTGTCCGACGATTTTTTTTTAACTTTCACCTCGACTCCACCGCAGAATCAGAACCCAGACCGTAGGAACCCCACTGTGACCATAGCATGAGCGTGTGCTATTCTTACACACCGGTCGTTGAAGCAAACCGGGAGGCGGGGTTTAGGTGAAGCGCAGGTGTGCATGCTCTGTGGGCCACACGGATCCAGAAGAGATCCAGGGAAGTGTACCGTAATATCCCTTAGGTGCCTAATACACCACATATATTAAGAGTTATTAACCTTGATAAAGTTAATACAGTTAACACACACTCAGACACTTTACATCGGACACACACATTCACACACACACTCAGACACTTTACATCTGACACACACACACACACACACACACACACACACACACACTCAGACACTTTACATCGGACACACACATTCACACACACACTCAGACACTTTACATCTGACACACACACACACACACACACACACACACACACACACACACACACACACACACACACACACATTCACACACACAAACCAGAGTGCTTTCATATGTCACAGAGAATTATTACATGTCGCTTCGGCAACAGGTCTCATGGGAACACCTGCAAGTCAGCACGGAGATGCGTTCCGCACACACACACACACACACACACACACACACACACACACACACACACCGACCGACTGTATATATAAAGGTTTGACACAGAACTGTTTTGATTGTGTGTGTGTGTGTGTGTGTGTGTGTGTGTGTGTGTGTGTGTGTGTGTGTGTGTGTGTGTGTGTGTGTGTGTGTGTGTGTGTGTGTGTGTGTGTGTTTGTGTGTCTGTCTTCTGTAGAGTTCAGGTAACAAGAATCCCGAAGATCTTACTGTGGTGGAAACACAGCTGTGTGTGTGTCTGAACTCTCCTGATGCACACACACACACACACACACACACACACACACACACACACACACACACACACACACACACACACCACTTCAGGGTTAACAGGGATCACGTGTTCTTCTATCAGCGGGACACTCGGTCAAAGGGCCCTCTTGTAAACTGGAGATTTGGTAGAGGACGTTGCCAGGTTTTCATCTGTAAAGAACATTTCTCTTCCAGCTATAAGGACAGGAGATGCCCTCCTCCTTTTTTAAACCAACCCCTTGGTTTTCCTCCTCCTGAAACCCCACAAACAAAAGGAAAAGGTGTGTGAGGTTATCTCAGGGTTGCTTTTTTCTGACACTTTTCCTCCCGTTTTTCATCGCCTGTTTTTAACTTGCAGGTTGAGACAAACCGATGTGTTTGAAGCACTTTATAAATAAACACCACTTTAATCACCTTTCATCATCGGCTGTGTGACAACCTGTGGGCGCGACCACAGTTTAATTTAATCCCCCCCCCACCCCGCACATCTGACATGCCTCCCCTAATTGAAGCTCTTGCAGGCAGCGGCGGCGGTTCTTCTATTTCTGAAGCAGCGCTGCTCCGCTTCACGCTGAATACATCAGCCGCCATTCAAGTGTGAGACTCAGAGGAAAGAGATAGAAAATAGCTCTCTCATTGTGTCTCCGTCCTCTCGATTCTGTCGCCTCCCGCTCTGATCCCGATACGCTGTGTGTCAGACAAACAAATCCCCTCCTCGAACAGATAAATGAATTTAAATTAAAAGGCAGCCGAATGGAGTTTGGAGTAAACAAAGCACAATTCCCTTTCTCTTTTTATCCTGGTTTTGCATAACAAGCTGTGACACGCTCTGTATTGAGATTCAAATGAGTAAGTGGCGGCTTAAGATGGACTTAGCTGCACTTCACTGGGACTATTTATCCTCTTTTATAAATGACGTGTC
This sequence comes from Eleginops maclovinus, assembly GCF_036324505.1. NCBI lineage: Eukaryota > Metazoa > Chordata > Actinopteri > Perciformes > Eleginopidae > Eleginops > Eleginops maclovinus. The sequence goes on from NC_086351.1 coordinate 798,880, forward strand.
ATCCCCACCACTTCCTGTTCGACGGGGACGACGCGGCGCTCTGTGTTTGGCACAACAGACTGTGGAGAGCTTTATGAAACCTTATTGATCTGCGCCGGGAAATTAGGCCATCGCTGCAGCCAAACAGATTCAGCAGATAAACAGAGAGCCGTGCCGACGCTCGTCAATGCTCCATATGTATACAAATTAAAATATAAACAGCCAAAAGATAAAATTAGACACTAAACTAACAAAGTATCTGTGCTAAGTAAAATAAAGGAACATGAAAATAAAGAAATACGTAGAAAACCAAATCAGTTCGGCACTCGGCAACAGCAGCATAAAAAGGCACATGAGCAGCAGCAGTTTCAGAGATACTGAAATACTAAATACCGAGTTGTAGTGCACATGGTTCACAGTGTACCAAGTATTGCACAATTTAATAATAACAGTGTAATACAGGTGTTATAACACAGTGTAATATAGGTGTTATAACAGTGTAATACAGGTGTTATAACACAGTGTAATACAGGTGTTATAACAGTGTAATACAGGTGTTATAACACAGTGTAATACAGGTGTTATAACACAGTGTAATACAGGTGTTATAACACAGTGTAATATAGGTGTAATACAGGTGTTATAACAGTGTAATATAGGTGTTATAACACAGTGTAATACAGGTGTTATAACAGTGTAATATAGGTGTTATAACAGTGTAATATAGGTGTTATAACACAGTGTAATAACAGTGTAATATATGTGTTATAACACAGTGTAATATAGGTGTTATAACACAGTGTAATATAGGTGTTATAACAGTGTAATACAGGTGTTATAACACAGTGTAATATAGGTGTTATAACAGTGTAATATAGGTGTTATAACACAGTGTAATACAGGTGTTATAACAGTGTAATATAGGTGTTATAACACAGTGTAATATAGGTGTTATAACAGTGTAATATAGGTGTTATAACACAGTGTAATATAGGTGTTATAACACAGTGTAATATAGGTGTTATAACAGTGTAATATAGGTGTTATAACACAGTGTAATACAGGTGTAATATAGGTGTTATAACAGTGTAATATATGTGTAATAACACAGTGTAATATAGGTGTTATAACACAGTGTAATATAGGTGTTATAACACAGTGTAATACAGGTGTAATATAGGTGTTATAACAGTGTAATATATGTGTTATAACACAGTGTAATACAGGTGTAATACAGGTGTTATAACAGTGTAATATAGGTGTTATAACACAGCGTAATATAGGTGTAATAACACAGTGTAATATAGGTGTTATAACACAGCGTAATATAGGTGTAATAACAGTGTAATATAGTGTAATAACACAGCGTAATATAGGTGTAATAACACAGTGTAATATAGGTGTAATAACAGTGTAACATAGGTAATAGTGGTGTTAGGGCTGTATTAATGTGTAATATGTGTGTAAAACAGTCTGATGTGGGTTAAATGTAGAAAACGGCTATTTATATTCCTGGATGCAAATTCAAGTATTGAATATTACCCACAGTTGAAATGACAGTTTCCTCGCTCCTTTCTGTTAACGCACAACTGGAGGAAGTGATCGTGACGAACATCAAAGTTGCAGAAAAAGCAACAAACAGCAGCGTGACAGCAGTTCAGCGGGGACCAGGCTGTATGAGAGAGACACAGTGGGAGGATTGGGGGAGGGGAGTTAAAGAAACAGAGATGACAGACAGAGCTGAATCAACCCGGGATCCCTGCAGACACAAATATATGTTGTCTTGGAATATCTAAAAGTCTTTACACCTGAGTGATGATTGATGCCCAGTTTTCCCAGCGCCTTTGGGATTATGGCTTTTCGCTTCCCATTGAAAAGTTCTGGGAATCATCCGAGGTGTGACAGCGAAGCAGACATTTATTTGCCAAATCAACCCATTTACTCTTCCTCCCCGAAGCATGTTCTGTTGTAGAATTGAGACAAGCTTTGCAGTCCAAACTCCAAACCTTCCGCCAGTCTCCAGGTGTGATGCCTTTGATTGCAATCCGAACAAGAGTGAAATGATCCAGCGTCCAACAGCCCCAACAGCTGGCTTTAACTAAAAAACTAATCAAGCTTAAGGTGTCCCTAAGAAGACAGATTTTTGCATTCATGCATTTTTATAAAAAAATGGAATCCATTCACATAACCCAAATCAATATGTAATGGACACAATTCACCATATTTTAAATGAGAAAGTGTAGCTCCTTCCGGTTGTTGGAAAAAGTTGAAATTGCACCTTTCATTGCCGGGTCAGAGTACACTTTATCGTGTGTGAGGGTGTCTTTGCTGCCCCCTGGTGGTACCATAGGAAGAGAACAGCCAGTTCTCACGCTACTTACCCAAGGTCAGGATTCATACAGTCTGGCCACGAGAAGTTTCAACGCCCCTGTATTGCTTTCCTTTCCTTGACTTCATCGACACGTGTCCTTGTATAAGTTTATGAAAATATTGTTCAACCTGTCCAGCCTGAGGGCGATGTTGTTCCACATGAGGATGAGGAGAGCTTCTGAGAGAGCTAATGTCAAACCTGGGGTGCAGTTCATTGGGAGGGAAATCCCATCAACTGAGGACAGTAAAAATGACCCCCAAACACACAGCATTGTGGGTAAAAGCGTAAGGAAGCAATAACACATTGATGGGAAGCTGAGCAGAATCAAAAGGAGTTCATATTCAGGAGTTTCTTCATGCGTTCTTAACGAGGAACTTCAAATTTGTGTCAGAATCACCTCAGCATATAAAATATACATAACGCCAGAAACTGACAGAAATAATAGACAGAAAGTTACCACTAACATGATTTCACACTCATTGGACGTCAGGTTGAGATGTGAAAGAAGCCAGAACAAATATTTCCCGCCTGAGAGGACAAACACGTCCATCCTTGTGTGGAAAAGTCTGCTCAGCATTCAGCCCTGCCGTCATCTTCCACTCCTCTTCCTCGCTCCAGGCCGGCTGCAGCCCAGAGTCTGCAGTTTTGTATGCATGCATGCATATGTTCAGTGAGTTCTGGCCCGGATCAGGGAGAGGCTCAGCAGTCAGGCAGCGGAGGAGGCCGAATGGAAGGATACGAGTGAAAGCTGGGGAAAAAGTTGTTGTTCAAAACAAACGTCCGAAAAAGCCCGATCATATGACTTCACGTCACCACCGCCAAGCTAAAGGAGGCTAATGTTGGGCTACAAAGGAACTACAGCACGGTCACATGACTTCACGTCACCACCGCTAAGCTAAAGGCGGCTAATGTTGGGCTATAAAGGAACTACAGCACGGTCACATGACTTCACGTCACCACCGCTAAGCTAAAGGAGGCTAATGTTGGCTATAAAGGAACTACAGCACGGTCACATGACTTCACGTCTCCACCGCTAAGCTAAAGGTGGCTAATGTTGGACTATAAAGGAACTACAGCACGGTCACATGACTTCACGTCTCCACCGCTAAGCTAAAGGAGGCTAATGTTGGGCTATAAAGGAACTACAGCACGGTCACATGACTTCACGTCTCCACCGCTAAGCTAAAGGAGGCTAATGTTGGGCTATAAAGGAACTACAGCACGGTCACATGACTTCACGTCTCCACCGCTAAGCTAAAGGAGGCTAATGTTGGGATTGATGGCGTTTAGTCGTCTCATTTAGTCTCTTGTTAGCAACCTCTGTTTCTAAATCCACCAGTGGGGTATCTACTGACGTATTTCATGTCGTAGAACAAAGCGTCAAAATCTCTTCAGAATTTATATTTTTTTCAGGCCAAACAAACATGGCCTCCAGACGAGGGAACAGGAAGTGCTTGAAGCCCCGAACTCCTTTGTGTCTCTGCTGTAGAACAGCATCATAACTCTGCTCACAGCCTCCACTAACCAGAGGCAGCTCCACTTACATACTGTATCTTAACTCAGCATTAATTAAATGTCAGTGTGCTGCTGTCAGTGACCTTTCCTCAGCCTGCAGGATGGAAGATGGGGGATGGAGGCACACATTTTGGTTATAGTTTGTTCGCCCCGGCTGACACACATGCGCTGACCTGCGGCGCTGCTCTCCGACGTGTTGATGTTTATCACGGTAATGGGACAGATTTCATTTCACTTCCACACACGGCCCACAGCGCAGCATATGTAAAACAACAGACAGGAATAGATGAGATTATTCTGGACTTGATGAGCTGAGTGAAGAGCAGCGACGCAGAAGAAGAAGACAGAGAGAGGAGGTGCAGTGAGCCGGAAACTCCTCTTCTCCTTCATCACCTCTCCTCCTCCTCTTAACTTTTTAAAGGCCGATCTCTTTGTTTCTTTCCTGCACCTCCTTACTCTCTTTCTCCATTTTTAAAATGTCATCCTCCTCCTCCTCCATCCCTTCTTCTCCTCCAGTCCTCATATTGAAGTCTATTTACAGATCAGAGAGTCCTGCTGTGAACCCGGACAAGTTGAGGAAGTGTTACGATAGAAATGTTTAGTAGGGGTCTCCAGCTCATAGGAACTGCAGGATACTAACCTGCATATGTTGGGCAATTAGCACAATTAGCATAAGTTGACTTGATAACAGTGACTTTACTTATCGGACAGTTTAGGAGTGGTTTTGGGGGTTATTGAGGATCCACTTTTGACTACCATGAGTCGTGTTCCGACCATTTGATACAGAGAGCTCAAGAGGAACATTATTACCTCTACTGGGGACAATTCATTTACCAATAAATAAGCAATCTGTCCAATCCAGATGATCCACAGTCCCCTAAATCCTCAAAATTGACCAAAATCAATCCACAGGGACTACAAATATTACCACATTCTGGTTAAAACTGCCATTTATGATCCTGAAAATGTCAGAAATGGACTCAGCATCCTCATTAACCCCCAAAACCACTCCAACGTTGTCTAAATACATTTTCTAACTATTGTCTGCATTAATGCTAATTTACGCAACGTATGATAATTGTGTAAATTGCCCAACATATCCAAGTTAGCATCCTGCAGCTTCTACAGTCCTCAACAACGACAACAACAACAACAACAACAACAACAACAACAACAACAACAACAACAACAACAACACAAAACTGAAGCAGTGTGCTGAACTGGCATTGATAGCTGCGACGTAACCCTCTGACGTTTGTTACTGGTTCCAGCTCAGCAGGTTGTTGGTTCCAAATGAGAACCAGTTTTCGTTCGGTGGAAAATGGGTATATTTCCCCTCCTCTTCATCTCCTCTCCTTCCCTCTCCTGCTCTCAGTTTGTTGACAGACCTTCAGAGACGATAGAAAAAAGAGATGTAGACGCTGTCGTGATTTCACCTCCTCCTCCTCCTCCTCCTCCTCCTCCTCCTCCTCCTCCTCCTCCTCCTCCACCTCCTCTTCCTCCTCTCATGTGTCTCTGAAGTGAAGTTTTCTCTCCTGTTCGGGATGTTGTCTCTCGCTGCCGTGAAACAAGGAGGCAAAACAACAGCGAGCGTCGAAACACCTTCAAACCGAACAAATCCCTCCTCAGAAAACACGACACGAAGAGAGACGTAAAGAAAGAGGACTGTGTGTGTGTGTGTGTGTGTGTGTGTGTGTGTGTGTGTGTGTGTGTGTGTGTGTGTGTGTGTGTGTGTGTGTGTGTGTGTGTGTGTGTGTGTGTGTGTGACTGAGAGAATGGGAGTTCCTGCTGTGTGGATGCTAACAAGTGATCTTCTGTTAGTTTTGTTGTCTTATTTTGGAGGAGCCTTCCTCTGCTCGTCTCGTCTTCAGATGAAAGAGGATGAAAACACGACGGATGTTCTACAGAAATGTCACCTCGTCCCCTTTTCATGACTCAGTGTGAACAAGAGGAGATAGCCTCGCTAACAAGCAGCGGTACTACAAAGCTGAGCAGGCAGCAACTAAAATACACAAAACAACCCTTTATTTACAGATGTGATGAAGCAGACTGGACATAAATACATTACAACACACCTTCATGCAGGGCTGAAGGTTTCTGGATGCTTCCGTGTTCTGACTAAATCGTTTTCGGTCATTTGGAGAAATGCTTTTGGTTGTGGGAGGTGTGTGTGAGAACCAGAGGAAAAGAGATGCAGCGTTTCCTCCGAGAGCACAAACACACTCCTCTGCTGTGTTTCAGTTCCTGCACTAAACTTAGCACAGCGCCATGTCGTACTCTGCTCGTGCAGCGGCCAAACTCCACTCTTTGCCGTTGTTAAGGCACCGTGGCTCACAGAGCTTTGAGACGCTTTGTTTTGTTTGACTAACTGCAGGTGTACGGAGGCCGACAGGTGCGCTTGAACCTAGCTTCCTCCACTTCTTCATCAGCCAGCATCCTTGGTATCTGTTGTTCACTGAGTTGATTCCCCCCATCCATCTTGATGTTTCTTGGCATCTCTTAAGTTAAGTAGCCAACATAAGGCTTAGCAGTACAGATAAATGTGGGCTCACTATTTGGCCAGCAGCCGGTCACAGTGGCTCTGTTTATCTCTTGTCTTATAAAAGCTGATTAATAAAGTGTTCACAACCTGATTAATCAATGAATTACAAACTATTCCAAACCCTTTGCTGCAAGTACAACCCACTGAAGCTCAAAGCAGAAACCACTGTGCCAAGATGTTGTTCTTACTTATTGTGCCTTTTATCCGCACGCTCCCTTTGCTGATGTCCTCGCTGTGGGACGGTTACAGGATGTCTGATCTGCATATTAACACTAAAGTAATGACCTTCCTCCCCCTCTGCTCTCTCCAGGGGATGAGTGGTACCTGTGCAGGCTGACTCTGAGCATGCCCAGTCAGGCGGCACTGCAGTGGGCCATGTTCCCCTCGCCTTACCTGGGGTCCGTGGGCCCCGACGCCCCCCCCGGCTCCGTGGTGTACCAGCTGTCAGCACGACACCGAGACGGGGCACCCGGACAAACTCAGTTCCTCCTCCTGGACGGTGAGTGATCTGTTTTAAAGGAGATTCAGCTTCTCCCTGTCCTGTAGTTCTATAGGTGTAAATGGTCTGCAGAGGCTCAAATCCCTGTGTTTAAGGAGCAGAAACTCTCTCAGTCAGATCATACAGTACCAGCAGGCTGACTGGTGAGCCACGGCCAAACCTGGAGACCCTTTATTTGTTTATTCATGAATTCTGAATGCCCATGTTTGTTTTGTTTTGAGATTTGACGGAGCAGGGTGTTCTTTTATTCGTCCTTTTATTACAGATGTGTCTGTGTTTGTTTTTAGAGTGTCAGGATGGATCCCTTGTCTTTTTATCTGCAAACTAAATCCACCTACGGGTACAAAGAAAGAACCTGAACCTGATGTCATTCGGTCGCCGGGTTTTGGATGTCAATATGTTCCCTCCAGAGGGATTTTCTCTCCCACAGATCCCGCCCCCGTGGAGTAAAACGTTCAATATTGGTTCAATAAACAAAGTATAAAGCATTGAATGAACGGACTTAAAGACACAGCCGTGAGTAAAGGTACCCCCACCAGCAGTCCTCCTTCTTCTTCCGGAGATATTTCCCTGAAAGCTGTTTCTTTCTGCTCTTATCTGTCGCTGTATCTTTCATTTAGTCACTCCGCCAGGCCCTCTGTGACAAACCTGTTTTGTTCAAAGCAGCGATTTATAAATAAAATTTGACTTGTTGAATTTCAATTAGCGTCAAGTGGGAGAAGCAGAGAAAAACGCAGATAAACGGCGTGAAGCTGCGCTGTTAATCGCTCCCCGGGGCGCAGAGAGCTCCCAGATTCAGGAATAATGGGAAAGTCTCCGGAGAGGCAGCGAGGGGGCGGCCGGGTGCCGGTGGCTGTGGGTTTTTTATTTTTCATATTATTTCAGAAGAGAAGAGGAGAGATATTTTGAGAGCTAATTTCCAATGCTTTCATATTAGGAGCCTCTGAGTTCCCTTTGGCGCAGTGTGACTACATGTGTACCGACGAATAATCCAATAATTTACATTAAAAATGTTTCTTAATATCACGCCTGTATGGAAATATATTCAGTGTGTGAAGCCAATTAGTAGCTTTAACGGGATTTTCACTCACTGTGAGGACGTTACAGTAGAGGGGAAAGTGCTTCTTTATAAAAGTTTGTGCATCTTTTTAATTCTTCAGGCAACAAAATGATTTAAAGGCGGTTTAATTTACATACAGTCGTTCTTTATTACACTCGTTAAGACTCGTGACCAAAGGGAGCGCTCCTTATTCCTGCAACCATTTTATGATGAAATGGATGCAGTATATAATTGAGGCAGATTTATAATTTCACACAGAAGTAAACACATGCTGGAAGAAGAAAGGAAGCTAAACTCTGTTTCATTTTCAACCTATTTGAGAGGGCAATCTTGTTCAAGTGAAATATAATTTCTAAATACGACCTAGGGTTCTTCCATGTCCAGCAGGAAAATCTCCACATATTAACACCACTTCATGATTTCTGACGTAAAAAGCTAACGTTAGGATCAAAGAACTACAGCACGTCACATGACTTCACGTCTCCACCGCTAAGCTAAAGGAGGCTAATGTTGGGCTATAAAGGAACTACAGCACGGTCACATGACTTCACGTCTCCACCGCTAAGCTAAAGGAGGCTAATGTTGGGCTATAAAGGAACTACAGCACGTCACATGACTTCACGTCTCCACCGCTAAGCTAAAGGAGGCTAATGTT